>NC_047028.1:27009595-27049408 GCF_902652985.1 Pecten maximus
TTAAACATCTCTCATACTCCCCAGATATCTGCCACCTTCAGTTTAAACATCTCTCATACTCCCCAGATATCTGCCACCTTCAGTTTAAACATCTCTCATACTCTCCCAGATATCTGCCACCTTCAGTTTAAACATCTCTCATACTCTCACAGATATCTGCCACCTTCAGTTTAAACATCTCTCATACTCCCCAGATATCTGCCACCTTCAGTTTAAACATCTCTCATACTCCCCAGATATCTGCCACCTTCAGTTTAAACATCTCTCATACTCCCCCAGATATCTGCCACCTTCAGTTTAAACATCTCTCATACTCTCCCAGATATCTGCCACCTTCAGTTTAAACATCTCTCATACTCTCCCCAGATATCTGCCACCTTCAGTTTAAACATCTCTCATACTCTCCCAGATATCTGCCACCTTCAGTTTAAACATCTCTCATACTCTCCCAGATATCTGCCACCTTCAGTTTAAACATCTCTCATACTCCCCCAGATATCTGCCACCTTCAGTTTAAACATCTCTCATACTCCCCCAGATATCTGCCACCTTCAGTTTAAACATCTCTCATACTCTCCCAGATATCTGCCACCTTCAGTTTAAACATCTCTCATACTCCCCCAGATATCTGCCACCTTCAGTTTAAACATCTCTCATACTCCCCCAGATATCTGCCACCTTCAGTTTAAACAGCTCCAATACTCCCCCAGGTATCTGTCACTTTCAGTCTAAACAGCTCTAATACTCCCCCAGATATGTATAATAATTAGCCTTACAGTTCTCATACTTCCCCAGACATCTACCCCTTCAGTCTGAATAGCTCTCATACTCCCCCAGATTTTTGTCCTCTTTAATCCTAACGGTTCTCTTAGTCCACAAGACATATGTCCCCTATTGGTATTTGTGTATCATTAGATGTCCGTTGATTCGTACTGTGGTTCCGGGTCGCCTCTTGAAAGTGATGTGCTACAACTTAACCTAGATTTACATTGCGGATGGCGATGCAAAATCCGAAGACGCTTTCTCTACTGGAACATCTCGTATCATATTTCCATCGATTTTGCCTTAAGCTTCAGATAGACCGTTTTCCTTTTTTTAGTTCCAATAGATGATTGTCATTAAGACTGTAAAACGGAAATTTACAATTCTTATATATATATATCAGTTACAGATGTGTCATATCTGAGTGTTTAAGGATTTTTACATCTGAAATGAAGAAAAATAATTTTATTCTTCCTGACAGGATATATGTATGCTTTCATGTTTTCAGTAAAATATTTCCTTTTATTTCCACTAATGATATATTTAAATTAGTCGATATTCAATACTTTGGAAAAATACTTTCTGAATTTAATGGTAGTCGTAACATATAACGATTTGAAGAAATAAAAATACTTTCAGGCATAAATTAGAAACATTTCTCGTTAAAGATAAAAAAAAAAATAAACTCATATAAGATTTAGAAAGGGTTTAATAAAAATATCGTTAAGATATCAAGATTGAAGTGCAGATATCTCTTTTAACTTTGCTGCTATTTTGTATTGTCATAATTACGACTGAATAAATCGGACATTGGTCTGTTCCGTGGATAGGGATATCACGAGTGTAATTGTTTGGGTGGCAAGCACGGGGCTTGTCGAGTGCTGACCAAACAAAATCGTAGAAAGTCGTCAAGCCATCAATGTCCCATGTCGAAATTGATGACGTTTTCAATTGGAGACTTGGTTAAGGTACATTAAAAGATGCCATTATGCTATTGTGAAACTGTTTTTCCATATATTTCGTGGGATATTGATTTATCCGACCCCTAACAACCAAGATATTTCCTTATGCAATATATTAGAAATGTGTACGTTGTATAAAATATGCCTCAAAGATGCCATTTCAAGAAATCCCTAATTCCCTTATACTTATGGTTTAAAAGATATACTTTCTTAAAACTTTTGTTTATGAGATATGTTCGCGGGTCTATGAGATAACACTAAGATAATAAATATGGCATTCCTAGCCCAAACATTTATTGACAAAATGAGAAAAAACAGAAACAAACAATAAAGAATAACCCTTTTTTTATTTACTTTCTTGACTTTTCATGTACATAAATTGCAACGTGAAACGTAACCTTTTTATGAGAAAACGTGAAAATAATCATAAAGCTTTTCTTCAGTTGATTAGATCTTTACAATGCTTGCCCGCGACTGTTGGGTGAGCCTGCGGGGAGCTGCTGGCTGAGGGGTCACGTCCGTATTTTTCTATATACTCTGGACAAAGTGGTACATAATATTTAACATAGGCGCCGATGGATTCCTCAATATTGTTGCAACATCCTTGAAAGTTGTCGATGCTTTCGTGTACCCAGACGTAGTCGCACATACAATCAACTGGGCTATCTTTCAAGTTGATTTTGTCGACATGGGTTGTGTTGAATGCCTCAGGAATGGCAGTGAGCTTTGTAGAACTTAAATCCACATGTTTCAATTCACTGTGGTTGCCAAAAGCAGTGTTCGATATGAATTTTATCGGGTTGTATGAAAGTGTGAGATTGCTGACTTGCAGAATATTTTGGATGTCATTGTTTTCTACCGTTACCAGGTTGTTATGCGACATGTCCAATC
Source organism: Pecten maximus (assembly GCF_902652985.1). Classification (NCBI taxonomy): domain Eukaryota; kingdom Metazoa; phylum Mollusca; class Bivalvia; order Pectinida; family Pectinidae; genus Pecten; species Pecten maximus. The sequence goes on from NC_047028.1 coordinate 27,012,211, forward strand.
GCTTTAGCCCGTTTAGGTGGAAAAGGGCACCTGGGATTCTGTCTAGATTGCAGTATTGCATCGTCAAATTAGAGATCCTCAAGTCACCGACTGATTCGTCACTGATGAAATCCAGGCGATTATGACTCATATCTAAGCTTTGGAGGTTTGAAATGTACGCCAGTGCACGTGGAAATCGCGTGAGGTTATCATTGATGAGACTGAGCGTTTTCAGTGAGCTGTCTTCACGAAAGAATGCCTGTGCTACTACACCTTCGTTGCCAACGTCTAAATTGCTATCGAAATGGAACTCTTCAATACGCCGCAGGGAGCTAACACCAAGTGGAACGGCTTTCAGTTTTGTATTCTTGATGGTCAATTTTAACAAGGTACTTTTAAATGAGTGAAAGGCCCTTGGTGGGATGACCTCTAGTTGGTCACTTGAATGGTCCAAGGTCAGATCCAGTAGGTCCTGAAAGTGATCGATAGTTTGCGGCCAACTATCAAGACGAGAGTGCCCAAACTGGAACGTCTGAATGGTATCCCCCATCTCCTTCATGATGGAGTTTGTCAGGCTAATAGGAGGCTGAGAACCATGAGGATTATCCCTCACATCAAGAGTGTTAATCTTTGTAAGCTTGTTTAAGGCCACTGGTAAGGCAGAAAGCATATTGTTATGAAGATCAAGGATTTCTATATCAGGTGTGCGAAGAAAAGCGTCGTCGTCTATGGCTGTGATGACATTGTTGCTTAGATCGACATATTTTGCAGTGGTACCTAAGAAATCGGATCGTCTTATATGGGTCAGGTTGTTACCTGACAGGTTTATTTCGTAAATGTCGCTTTGGTTTTTCACACCGTCGGGTACAGCTGTCAGGTGACGACTGCTGCAATCAATCTTCTTCCTGCTACCGTCGATGCACGTACATCCAAAACATGAAGATAGGAATATGGCATCTACATGGATAGAGATCAACGCGACCTGAAACATATAAAATGGCGTGTATCAGTGCTAGCTGTAACATCTGCTTTTTACGCTTATCACATTTCAGTTTGAGTTTTACCTCCCACTGTATATACTTACTTACACTGAAATAGATTTCATTGACTTCCTTTCTTGACTTTTTCACACTTTTGGCCCTTCATATCACTAAGATGTTCAATAAGAAGGAAAACTCTGTATGTAGTGTTATGACAATAATTTGACGGTTTTCCTTGTTCAATGATACCATGCACGTCATTTGTGCAATCAGTTCACGTATGTTAGAAAAGGTGTCTAGAAGGACAATTACAGTGACAAGCAAATACCAAAATAGTTGATGGACGAAAGAAAGAAAACCAGTTCCCATGTGCCTCATGTAAGTTCGGAAATGAATAAATAAGGCCATCTTTAAAGATATCTGGTTTGCTGTTACCCGACTAGGGGTTTTTACATATGGGTAGGTAGGTAGTGCTAATCTTTATTTTTATTCAGTTCTGAAAACAGATTTTCAACCTTCAATACAAAAACAAACCAGGATATAAACTGTTTGGAAACCATTGTTTATTGTATGATCTTAAACAAAAGAAACACACACCAAGCAGCTTATTTGGGTTTCCGAGACTTATTTTCAAACTTGAAAAGCAACTTCCGGACATAAATATCCGGAACGGTCAAGTCATTAAAAAAAATTTTGATTTTCACAATACAATTTTCTGAATTGATGTATTTTTTCTGGGTCGGGCTTTTTACGCCAAATTAACTATATTTCTATTTTGGCCTAAACAAATATATGATGAAATAGGAAATAAATCTATTGTATTAAGAACATGATATGTTTTCTTCTCCTTAAATTTATATTATTCTTTGTTGTCGCTAGATGCCATCCCCGATTAAATGTGAGGATGGCATGTAGATGGTGCTCTCTTTCATATACTCAAATTACGAGATGAAGATATTGAAGAAGCAGGTATATGCATATACATGCTATTTCCGAGGCAATTAAGTGTATTATTCACGATAACAATGAATAGGGTTTTTTTTCGCAAATTATAAACCAGTATATATATATATATATATATATTACATTTTAACCAGTGAGATATCGAGAATCATTAATTCTATAAAAGTGATATTTTTCACTAGTGAAAAAAAAATCACTTTTTCTAATATTTTCCCCCGGTTAATTAAGATTTGCATATTGCTCTCCGTCAAGTTATATTATGTCATAATGTATGATAGAATACTTAACGTCACGATTTGGCGTACATTTGTGAGCCCAATGTTGACTGCAATGAATTCAGATAGAGATTGCGCTACCTCGGTATATTTTGATTTAAAATGTAATAAAGCAGAATATCTATCAGTATTTTCAGTAATACCAAAAATATTTCAATCGTGTGGATAATATACGTACTCGTGAAAAATATTAAAATTTTAGCCACACTAGTGAGATATATTTGGTATTACTGAAGACACTGTTAGATATAATCTATATAATTTAATTTTGTATGAAACACGCATTTTCATTGGCTGAAATAATTTTGTTATACCTCCATAACATTAAATTTAATAGAGCATAAGTGTTACTGGGCTATATTGTACAAAAAATTCCTTTGTGGCTGACAACTTTCATATATTAAGTGTAGATATGCCACTATATACAAGTCCCGGTATATAAGGTACGCGAGTGTGTGTGAAAGATGTAACTTTTTTCTTTACTGTGTTATTCTTCTATGTAGAAACTAAATAAAAATCTCAAAAATGAAAAAATGGTTTAAAAACAAACAAACAAACAAACAAACAAAATCAGTTACTTTATGTCCTTTTACAATACAAATGTATGATTAACATCGCATAAAATAAATTAAAAATAATTAAAAAACAAAAACTTATTAATAATTAGATGATAAGAAAGAGAGAAAAGTCAATGAAGATGAAGGAAATAATGAGTTGTATAAAGTATTTTAGGGTACAAGGTGTCCTGGAGAAAAATTATATTTCGAGTAAAAGCGATACCCTCAAATACCTTATATAGCTCAATGTTTCCTTCGTCTTTCATTGTCTTTTCTCTCTCTTTTTTTGTATCACATATGAATATTCATACATTACTTATACAGATTATATGTGAAGGGATTTATCATCTTGTTTAATCCAAAATATCGTATGATGTTTTCTCGAGAAAGGACCTTGTAAATCTATACCATTGACTATAAATGAAGACATGATTATCATATTGTGTAATTAACATTATGTTATATTCTGGAACTTTTTCTTCGTGTCGGTAATTTTATATGATAGAATTTACATAACACAACCAATGGGATATTTAATAGTCTCTAAAATAATCCTATTAACACCAAGTTCGAAAACAGCGTGACGAGATGATAAAAAATGAAATAGAATCAAAGAAGTGTACATGATGGTATGATGTATAGTAGTTAAATCGGCGATACTCTTAAATATCATATTAGTTGTGTTATATAACTTCTATCATATAACATTAATACTGTATTTCCGAGAGAGGATCTACTGAGTAGAAATGATTTCTCTCTCTGATTGGTATTCAGTGAAATATGTTTCAGACAATGAACTCACCAGAACTGCCAGCTTTATCCACGAAGGAACCATCTTGACTAACAACCTGACTACCGATGCCAGACAAACAATACTGTCCACGCCTAGGACTACAATTGCTTATCTACAAGTCGAGCTGAGAATTACTAGTTCTAGACTACTCGATCTTGTCACAGATACCATACATGCGACCAATACGGAATTGGCATTTTTAATACGTCAGAATAAAATATTTGAGATGTTTAATTGCCTCTTGCGAAATGTGGTTTCTGCACATAAGATTATTGTTTGTCAGAAAAGACAGTTGTCTTTTGCGAAGGTGAACGATTCCCCTATTATAATTTTTCGATGTCTTATACGATAATTGTAAAATTGATGTTGTATCAATAAAAATCCAAAAGAAGTGATAAAGATATGTCCCTATCATAAACATGTATTTTTTACCATTGCGATATTGACCATGGATGGGGTTAGGTGGAGGTCGAGGAGGGGGAGGTCCTCACTTTGATTGGAATTTTAAATCCATCCTTACGTCAATAATTATCTCGTCTTTATGTCAAATCTAGCTCGTTGTCAATTGCATTTTATTTTTTCATTTTTATTTAGTATTTTCTGATGTTTCAAAGGTAGATGCAAAGTTGAAACACGTATGTTTGCCTCCTGAGAATTAACATTATTAGAAAAAGCATCTCTTCTTTTCCAGATTCATCATACAATAATTAATTAGGCCAGGCAATTTTTTTTTTTTTTTTTATTTTTTTTTTTTTTATTTTGTTCCAATTTTACAGATACATAAAGGACGGTCACTCACTCCCTCAAAAACATCATCATCATCATCATCATCATCATCATCATCATCATCATCATGTCAACTCATCAACAACATATTACCATGCATGGGATGATCATCATTATATGATAGGCCAGACAATTTAGATGTATGTTGATATCCAAGGAGCTCTGTTGTAAACAAGCTATGTTGATTTAGAGAAGTATGATCCGTCACAGAAGCGGAGACGCTTAACTTCCGTAACACTTGGTCTTGTACTCCTTGTACCCAATCGTTTCCATACAAGCCTTTATTTCTTGTTAGTATTCCGCCATTATTTTCCGATTTTGAGTTATAATTACGGTTTCGTGTCTATGTCGGTGCTCACATTCCTGGCTACTTCACTGCAAGCACTTACAAATAATTATTTATAGATTATATTCAAGATGTAAAATAAATTGATAACTTTGACAGAAAAACGTTTCATCGCTTTAGCTCTTCTGATAATTTGATAATTATGATGGTGAAAGGACATATAGGGCATATGAAATCTAGAAATAATCAGAGAACTAAGTATCATTACTGAGCCGAATATATTTCCCTACATTTGCAGACGTCTTTATACTATTTTTTAAAGGACGATGGGAATCATAAAAGAAATTCTCTAGGCTCATTAATTTATTTTGTCGAGTCAAGAATGCCTTAGATTAATGATTAATATGAGTTATAATTTCCGTAAAAGTTTACTTTATTTCACCTCATAGAACATCGTGGATCAAAAAACAGCGTTGTTCATTTGTTTCTTTCTTTTAAGTCATTCTTAAAAAGGTACATAATAAACGATGTTTTTAATCACTAAGGGTAACAAAGGAAGTACATATATGCATAATATGTCTGCTTGTGACAAAAGTGCATGCGGATTTATTTCCATGCGTCACCTTTTCTTTGATACATAAGGCGGCGTGGAACACTGTCTTGATAAGACTTTAAGACGACAGGCAAACATCTGTTACAATTCTGCAGAACATTTAAACGAGTTGTTTTGAACTAGCGAGGCATTTCAGTGAGAACATTTTATCGTACAGGTATGTGTTTTAATTCCCGTTGGGTATTGAAAATGATGCAAACAATTTATTTGCTTAATATTTGCAGATTGTTGATAAAAGAATACATTGGTGCGATTAGCGTCATGTTCGTTCATGCTTGGTGATTAGTAGACTAATTAGGAATCACTTATAATTACAAAATTAAAACTACAGTGTTAATATATACAATATTTATATAAAGTTACAATACAATATTTATATAAAGTTATATACAATGTTTATATAAAGTTATATACAATATTTATATAAAGTTATATACAATATTTATATAAAGTTATATACAATATTTATATAAAGTTATATACAACATTTATATAAAGTTATATACAATATTTATATAAAGTTATATACAATATTTATACAAAGTTATATACAATATTTATACAAAGTTATATACAATATTTATATAAAGTTATAAACAATATTTATATAAAGTTATATACAATATTTATACAAAGTGTGGATTGTGGTAAATATATAGTCTACATGAAAAGAAATTCTAAGTTACTTTCTTATATAACTTTATATTTCTTTTTTCATTTACTTCATTTTGAAAAATTGTAATGGCCAATCATCACGTCAGACATTAAAAGTAACTTTCTAGACACATAGCATACGTACTTAAATATTATATTTAAATTCTTATCAATTCGCTTCTACATGTTTAAATCGATGAATACAAGTTACCAGAAACTAACACCTACGAGTATATTGGAAATCAGTATTAATTGAATTCCCGTTGGAAGATATTTAAATTTAAAATATTTTACATAAAATATAGTTCATAGATGCTTACCCTTCCGAAACGCAAGGTTTTAATTTTCTTGAAAGTTAATAATCATTTTCAAATAAACAATCTAGCATAAATAAAACTACATAGTATTATTGTTTTATATTATTTTCTTATTGTATTGATACTTAATTGGTGATAAATTGGTATTTATAAATGAAATGGTATCTATGATTTAGGGAAACATTGTTTTGCTTTATCCGCCTAATTGTATCGTTCGGTCATATCATGCATTTTGTTAAAGGATTTTGAATAAGAATAACGTTTTCTTAAGTTTTTCAACGATATGCAATATTTATGTTTGCGGAAACAAAAACAAACCATTATACCAAAGCAAACAACAACGACAATTGTATGTATTTGTGTGATTTTGTATTGACGTTGACATGAATTATGTTGATAAATTTAGTCTTCTTTGTCGGCTTTAATTACACCGAAGACAATTTCTGTGTCCATCTGAATTGCATTACTTTTAAAACACAGGGCCGCGAAAGAATGTTTACATGAAGTCCATATATTACCTACACATAATATTATACGTACCGTGAAGCTAAAATATTTGCCAAGTCCCTAAAATTTGAAATAAAATTGTCAAATGTATGGCACACACAACCGATGACAAATATTTTTCAAGAGTCCAATTATGATTTAAACTGAAATAATCTAATTTTGTATGTAACGCGCATTTTCATTGGCTGAAATAATTTTGTTATACCTCCATAACAAAATTTTTGACGTTGCGAAATGTAACGTCATTTTTGATTGGCTGATGACGTTGCGTAATAATTTATCACAGAAAAGAGTTCGCCAAAGAAAGTGAAATATCTTGGTGTGTATAAGACGAAATTAAATTATAAGAATTAACATAAATTATTTTTTCTGTTATACAGTCATAACATAAAAAACTGGAGTGTACTCTCTTCATAAACCGCTTCGCGGTTTATTTAGAGTACACTCCAGTGTTTTATGTTATGACTGTATAACAGAAAAAATAATTTATGTTAATCCTTAAATAGCAAACAACGCTACTGATCTTAGATACATGTCCTTTGTTCTTATGCCAATAATTGAACTCGTGAATTTTAAGATTAATTTTCATTCTCGTATTATCCTCTACTTTCTTTTGGTTTTTCTCACTTTCTACCCCCAAACGTCACAGACGTTTTCTACAAGGACGTATTAGTCGTGTGGTTGTAGCTTGGTATTTATTTCTCAGTATGCATTTTATCCATGGTTAAATACATACCCAAAGTTGTTAACTACATTGTCAATTAATTGATGTAAACTTTAGTTATCATTATGCAAACATATTTGATAAGGAAATTACATTTACTGTGAGTGTTTATATATCAACCATTTACAAACATACTGCAATATTTAATTTATTATTAATCTATATATATCAGACTATTTTTAAACAGACACAAGCATGCTATAACATTCTACAACATTTCGTAAAAATAAGGAAGTCTTGTACATTTTCTTTCAATCACTTTCCTCTGATTAAAATGCAAGGGGTAATGTAGAATCATAGGACTAAAACATGGTTATAATTTTGACAATGTGTTATATTTAAATTATAAAGGTTCTACCTTGATAACGGCAATTCAGAAATCCAGGATGAACGTGCTCTGGGTAAGTACAACAGTTTGTAAGGAGTATGCTAGGTTAGAATATTTTCAGTGTATAACCGTTAAGCATTGAACTGCCCTTAATTGGTATTTATCATGTCATAAATGACAAAGCTTTGTAGGCTAGCATTATATAACACGCTAGAGATTATTTAAAGCAGCCGTTATTATGGTAAATTATGACGTCATAACGGCCAAGCGATTGATGTCATTTACATGTTCTCTAAATGTTTGTACACAAACAATATCCTAACAGGTATAAAGGTTTTGCGTACATCCACACAAAGTGACAGGTACAAATGCCATCGCACGTACATTGTACCTCCATAAAATCTATATATAGATATCAAACTGCGTTTTATTGCTTTTATGGTGGCATGAACGCACTAGCATACACGATTATTTCACGTTGCGTTGAGCTTACTTCCCTGTTTTAAAAGCGCTACATTTACAATATATCCCTATGTTAATGTATTTCATTTTCATTATTTTAACATTTTCAAATTAGATTTTAATTATGCTATTTGCTGAATCATTTTCAATTATGTTTTTAGTTTTAATTACGTTATCTGCTTAATTAGTATTCTTTCTTTAATTCGTCAAAAATACTTTAGATGTTTCTTGATTTCATTCTTGAATGATTTTTCTGTAAATCAAACTTTAACTAAATTATTTATTTATGCTTTCATATTATATTTTATTTTAATTATTATTTTGTAGCTCTTATTTCTTTTCTTAATTCTATTATGCACAGGCGATTGTCGTTGGGTTCACCCTGGTTGGTCTGTCCCATCAGCAGGCAGAACATTGCCTTCCTACAGAGTACTCCAGCCACAACTGCTCGTGCATATCCAATGACATACTTTGTGAAGGAATTGTAACACTGGCTATTCTTAACAATCCTGTCGTTCGGAACTCGCTAACTATTTTCAACAGCCCACACTTGAACTTGCCAAATTACACATTCAATAACCTCAATGTATCAAGGTTGGCTCTTGCTAATAATAGTCTTGGTGATGATGATATTCAAATAAACACATTTTCTGGTCTGATTGTTAAAGACCTAGATCTCAGCAACAACCAACTAACGCATATCCCTGAAGCTGTTGTGAATGTCGTAGATATCAAGGGGTTGAGTGTATCCGGAAACAGGATCACGAACTTCCAAAACGACGCCGAAATAATGAAGAAAATTGGAAATACGCTTTTGCGCTTTTCATTTGGTGATAGCAACTTTCAGGTTACTTGGCCAACAGAGTTGAAGTTCTTTCCTCGTCTAGAAGAGCTTAACGTAACAAGAGCCCCATTTTCATTAATGCCCATAGATGCATTTTATGGCTTTGAAAGAACATTAAAGAAGTTGTCGATTACCCAAACGAATTTGAAATCCGTGCCTCTAGCCTTCGGCAGACTAAACTACTTGACGGAACTTCATTTTGACCACAATCCGGAAGTAGGGGACTTCGGTATGAACGTTCCACTGGTGCAGGGTATACTGAAGCACATTGGCTTGATTACACTGAAAGATGATAATATCACTACTTTTCCTCAAATTTTAGGAAAGTTTGATAACCTAACCAAGCTAGACATGGGTGAAAATTTGTTAAAATTCGTCAGTGACCAATCTGCGAAATCCATAAAACGCGTCACAAGTCTGAGTCTGCGCAATTCGAATATTTCTCGAATACCTGGTGCGCTTCAAGACATGAAAACACTCAAGGAGATTGATCTCTCTGTAAACGGAATACATAGCATTCAACGGCAAGATTTGGAAAACCTGACGAATTTAGAGACTCTGAATTTGAACGACAATCCTTTACAATATATATCGGATAATGCATTCAAAATGTCGAAAAAGTTATCTCGGGTCGAACTTTGTAACACTGAACTGAAGGCCGTTCCTTGCGCCATTAAGAATCTCCCTCTCCGTGATATGAATATCACCATAGATTTGACGGGTAACACGATCGAATGCACATGCTCCCTTCAATGGCTTTATCAATGGGGCAGCCGTGATGTGGCCAGCAACAGAAACCAACATCTTAGTATCCTTGGCAAGTGCTTGACCATCGAGAGCACTATCCAAGAATATTTTGACAAAACTTTGAAAGATTGCCCCAATTCCTACCTATGCGTCAATGTTTAATGTTTTGAGAGTGGAAGCATCAAGTTTGCAAAGTGATACGTCCATATGTTTTCTTTGATTTAATATCTTTTCAATATCTTTCGGATTAAAATTATATAAAAAAAAAAAAAAGCATGTGGTAATCTAAGATTTATTCGGAGAGGAGTCTTTACCTGTCTTTATGACGTTCACCCCTACCCTCACCCCTTTTACTGAATATCATGTCCATGACTTTGTGTCACAAGTTCTGTTTATTTTCCGAAAGGGATGAAGTGCCAGACGATTGCGCCCTTAATGGCTTAACTCCAATATCACAATATCACAGTCAAATACAATCGACTTCAAATGTCATCTTTATAACACAACGAATATAATTTTGAATTAAACCAATTTAAATATTGACACCACACAGCTGTAATATTTAATATACTTCAATACCATTTTGTTAACATGCCTTTCTAAAAGTAAAAAAAAAGTGGGAGAGTTTTCTCCCTTTAGTTCCAAAAGCTTTATCATTTCATTCAAAACGCAGTTTTACCAATTAATTAGTATATTATAATGTTTCTTTAATTAATGTAGCTAATGACGCTATTGAATTTTTTGTGGTAAACAGTTTCAACAAAATATTAATGCTAAAGTTATATTTCTAGCATAGCACTTTAGCCGTGTAGTGTACATAAAATATCAATATGCTCTAAAAGAACTGAATTTGGCGTATTCAATTTTAGCGCAGAATACAATTAAAACAGATTTACAACAATACTTCCAGCGCGAAAAATGTTAAAATAAGATCACCGCTAAGATATCTCCGTTTACAGTAATTTGTTTACTCTTTCAACCCTAATGGTTGCATGATTAATGTCCCTTCATAGATTATTACAAGATTAGGCATGTTTGGGTTTAATGTTGAAAATAAGGTAACGGTAAACGTTCTTATCATGACTTCGAAATGTACATTGGAATTGACAAGATAATAGACTCATATCGATTCAAATAGTTTTTGCTGTGTTATCATTCAAATTTGAATTTCATTCATTTAAATAATCATAGTGTGTGTGATTGTACATTCTTTTGTATATTTGATTTCTATGATTAATTGTGAAATAAAAAAAACTTGAAAATATTTATTTCGATTTAGACCTTTTTTATCTGTTCTTAAATACATTATCGGCTAAGGTTGTCGGTGAGATACCTAAATGTATGTGGAGTCGTGTAGGCGATGAAACAGTATCTAACGTAGTCGGTGAGACAAACCCAGCAGTAGGTGGAGTCATGTAGGCGGTAAAACAGTATATAATGTAGTCGGTGAGACAAACCTAGCAGTATGTGGAGTCATGTAGGGGTAAAACAGTATCTAACGTAGTCGGTGAGACAAACCCAGCAGTAGGTGGAGTCGTGTAGGCGGTAAAACAGTATCTAACGTAGTCGGTGAGACAAACCCAGCAGTAGGTGGAGTCGTGTAGGCGGTAAAACAGTATATAACGTAGTCGGTGAGACAAACCCAGCAGTAGGTGGAGTCATGTAGGCGGTAAAGGCGGTATCTAACGTAGTCGGTGAGACAAACCGAGCAGTAGGTGGAGTCATGTAGGCGCTAAAACAGTAAATAACGTAGTCGGTGAGACAAACCAAGCAGTATGTGGAGTCATGTAGGCGGTGAAACAGTATATAACGTAGTCGGTGAGACAGACCTAGCAGTAGGTGGAGTCATGTAGGCGGTAAAACAGTATATAACGTAGTCGGTGAGACAAACCCAGCAGTAGGGGGAGTCATGTAGGCGGTAAAACTGTATCTAACGTAGTCGGTGAGACAAACCAAGCAGTAGGTGGAGTCATGTAGGCGGTAAAACAGTATCTAACGTAGTCGGTGAGACAAACCTAACAGTAGGTGGAGTCATGTAGGCGGTAAAGCATTATATAACGTAGTCGGTGAGACAAACCTAGCAGTAGGTGGAGTCATGTAGGCGGTAAGACAAACCTAGCAGTAGGTGGAGTCATGTAGGCGGTAAGACAAACCTAGCAGTAGGTGGAGTCATGTAGGCGGTAAGACAAACCTAGCAGTAGGTGGAGTCATGTAGGCGGTAAGACAAACCTAGCAGTAGGTGGAGTCATGTAGGCGGTAAGACAAACCTAGCAGTAGGTGGAGTCATGTAGGCGGTAAGACAAACCTAGCAGTAGGTGGAGTCATGTAGTCGGTGAGACAAACCCTAGCAATAGGTGGAGTCATGTAGGCGTTAAAACAGTATCTTACGTAGTCGGTGAGACAAACCTAGCAGTATGTGGAGTCATGTAGGCGGTAAAACAGTATCTAACGTAGTCGGTGAGACAAACCTAGCAATAGGTGGAGTCATGTAGGCGGTAAAACAGTATATAACGTAGTCGGTGAGACAAACCCAGCAGTAGGTGGAGTCATGTAGGCGTTAAAACAGTATCTTACGTAGTCGGTGAGACAAACCTAGAAGTAGGTGGAGTCATGTAGGCGGTAAAACTGTATCGAACGTAGTCGGTGACACAAACCTGGCAGTCGGTGGAAGCATGTAGGCGGTGAAACAGTATCTAACGTAGTCGGTGAGACAAACCTAGAAGTAGGTGGAGTCATGTAGGCGTTAAAACAGTATCTTACGTAGTCGGTGAGACAAACAATAGTAGTAGGTGGAGTCATGTAGGCGGTAAAACAGTATATAATGTAGTCGGTGAGACAAGCCAAGCAGTAGGTGGAGTCATGTAGGCGGTAAAACTGTATCTAACGTAGTCGGTGAGAAAAAACCTAGCAGTATGTGGAGTCATGTAGGCGGTAAAGCAGTATCTAACGTAGTCGGTGAGACAAACCTAGTAGTAGGTGGAGTCATGTAGGCGGTAAAACAGTATCTTACGTAGTCGGTGAGACAAACCTAGCAGTAGGTGGAGTCATGTAGGCGGTAAAACTGTATCTAACGTAGTCGGTGAGACAAACCTAGCAGTAGGTGGAGTCATGTAGGCGGTAAAACAGTATATAACGTAGTCGGTGAGACAACCCTAGCAGTAGGTGGAGTCATGTAGGCGGTAAAACAGTATCTAACGTAGTCGGTGAGACAAACCTAGCAGTAGGTGGAGTTATCTGGGCGGTAAAACAGTACCTAACGTAGTCGGTGAGACAAACCTAGCAGTAGGTGGAGTCATGTAGGCGGTAAAACAGTATCTAACGTAGTCGGTGAGACAAACCCAGCAGTATGTAGAGTCATGTAGGCGGTAAAACAGTATATAACGTAGTCGGTGAGACAAACCCAGCAGTAGGTGGAGTCATGTAGGCGGTAAAACAGTATCTAACGTAGTCGGTGAGACAAACCTAGCAGTAGGTGGAGTCATGTAGGCGGTGAAACAGTATCTAACGTAGTCGGTGTGACAAACCTAGCAGTAGGTGGAGTCATGTAGGTGGTAAAACAGTATATAACGTAGTCGGTGAGACAAACCTAGCAGTAGGTGGAGTCATGTAGGCGATAAAACAGTATCTAACGTAGTCGGTGTGACAAACCTAGCAGTAGGTGGAGTCATGTAGGCGGTAAAACAGTATATAACGTAGTCGGTGAGACAAACCCAGCAGTAGGTGGAGTCATGTAGGTGGTAAAACAGTATCTAATGTAGTCGGTGAGACAAACCCTAGCAGTAGGTGGAGTCATGTAGGCGGTAAAACAGTATATAACGTAGTCGGTGAGACAAACCTAGCAGTAGGTGGAGTTATGTAGGCGGTAAAACAGTACCTAACGTAGTCGGTGAGACAAACCTAGCAGTAGGTGGAGTCATGTAGGCGGTAAAACAGTACCTAACGTAGTCGGTGAGACAAACCTAGCAGTATGTAGAGTCATGTAGGCGGTAAAACAGTATATAACGTAGTCGGTGAGACAAACCCAGCAGTAGGTGGAGTCATGTAGGCGGTAAAGCAGTATATAACGTAGTCGGTGAGACAAACCTAGCAGTAGGTGGAGTCATGTAGGCGGTAAAGCATTATATAACGTAGTCGGTGAGACAAACCCAGCAGTAGGTGGAGTCATGTAGGTGGTAAAGCATTATATAACGTAGTCGGTGAGACAAACCTAGCAGCAGGTGGAGTCATGTAGGCGGTAAAACAGTATATAACGTAGTCGGTGAGACAAACCCAGCAGTAGGTGGAGTCATGTAGGCGGTAAAACAGTATATAACGTAGTCGGTGAGACAAACCCAGCAGTAGGTGGAGTCATGTAGGCGGTAAAACAGTATCTAACGTAGTCGGTGAGACAAACCTAGCAGTAGGTGGAGTCATGTAGGTGGTAAAGCATTATATAACGTAGTCGGTGAGACAAACCTAGCAGCAGGTGGAGTCATGTAGGCGGTAAAACAGTATATAATGTAGTCGGTGAGACAAACCCAGCAGTAGGTGGAGTCATGTAGGCGGTAAAGCATTATATAACGTAGTCGGTGAGACAAACCTGGCAGCAGGTGGAGTCATGTAGGCGGTAAAGCAGTATCTAACGTAGTCGGTGAGACAAACCTAGCAGTAGGTGGAGTCATGTAGGCGGTAAGGCGGTATCTAACGTAGTCGGTGAGACAAACCTAGCAGTAGGTGGAGTTATGTAGGCGGTAAGGCGGTATCTAACGTAGGCGGTAAGACAAACCTAGCAGTAGGTGGAGTCATGTAGGCGGTAAAACTGTATCTAACGTAGTCGGTGAGACATACCTAGCAGTAGGAGGAGTCATGTAGGCGGTAAATCATTATATAACGTAGTCGGTGAGACAGACCTAGCAGTAGGTGGAGTCATGTAGGCGGTAAAACAGTATATAACGTAGTCGGTGAGACAGACCTAGCAGTAGGTGGAGTCATGTAGGCGGTAAAACAGTATATAACGTAGTCGGTGAGACATACCTAGCAGTAGGAGGAGTCATGTAGGCGGTAAATCATTATATAACGTAGTCGGTGAGACAAACCGAGCAGTAGGTGGAGTCATGTAGGCGGTAAAACAGTATATAACGTAGTCGGTGAGACAAACCTAGCAGTAGGTGGAGTCATGTAGGCGGTAAAACAGTATATAACGTAGTCGGTGAGACATACCTAGCAGTAGGTGGAGTCATGTAGGCGGTAAATCATTATATAACGTAGTCGGTGAGACAAACCTAGCAGTAGGTTGAGTCATGTAGGCGGTTATACAGTATATAACGTAGTCGGTGAGACAGACCTAGCAGTAGGTGGAGTCATGTAGGCGGTAAAACAGTATATAACGTAGTCGGTGAGACAAACCTAGCAGTAGGTGGAGTCATGTAGGCGGTAAAACAGTATCTAACGTAGTCGGTGAGATACCTAAATGTATGTGGAGTCATGTAGGCGGTGAAACAGTATATGACGTAGTCGGTGAGACAAACCTAGCAGTAGGTGGAGTCATGTAGGCGGTAAAACAGTATATAACGTAGTCGGTGAGACAAACCCAGCAGTAGGTGGAGTCATGTAGGCGGTAAAACAGTATCTAACGTAGTCGGTGAGACAAACCCAGCAGTAGGTGGAGTCATGTAGGCGGTAAAACTATCTAACATAGTCGGTGAGACAAACCTAACAGTAGGTGGAGTCATGTAGGCGGTAAAGGCGGTATCTAACGTAGTCGTTGAGACAAATCTAGCAGTAGGTGGAGTCATGTTGGTGGTAAAACAGTATCTAACGTAGTCGGTGAGACAAACCGGGCAGTAGGTGGAGTCATGTAGGCGGTAAAACAGTATCTAACGTAGTCGGTGAGACAAACCCTAGCAGTAGGTGGAGTCATGTAGGCGGTAAAACAGTATATAACGTAGTCGGTGAGACAAACCTAGCAGTAGGTGGAGTCATGTAGGCGGTAAAACAGTATATAACGTAGTCGGTGAGACAAACCTAGCAGTAGGTGGAGTCATGTAGGCGGTAAAACAGTATATAACGTAGTCTGTGAGACAAACCGAGCAGTAGGTGGAGTCATGTAGGCGGTAAAACAGTATATAACGTAGTCGGTGAGACAAATCTAGCAGTAGGTGGAGTCATGTAGGCGGTAAAAGCAGTATCTAACGTAGTCGGTGAGACAAACCCAGCAGTAGGTGGAGTCGTGTAGGCGGTAAAGCAGTATATAACGTAGTCGGTGAGACAAACCCAGCAGTAGATGGAGTCATGTAGGCGGTAAAGCAGTATATAACGTAGTCGGTGAGACAAACCCAGCAGTAGGTGGAGTCATGCAGGCGGTAAAACAGTATATAACGTAGTCGGTTAGACAAACCTAGCAGTAGGTGGAGTCGTGTAGGCGGTAAAGCAGTATATAACGTAGTCGGTGAGACAAACCCAGCAGTAGATGGAGTCATGTAGGCGGTAAAACAGTATATAACGTAGTCGGTGAGACAAACCTAGCAGTAGGTGGAGTCATGTAGGCGGTAAAACAGTATATAACGTAGTCGGTTAGACAAACCTAGCAGTAGGTGGAGTCGTGTAGGCGGTAAAACAGTATATAACGTAGTCGGTGAGACAGACCTAGCAGTAGGTGGAGTCATGTAGGCGGTAAAACAGTATATAACGTAGTCGGTGAGACAACCCTAGCAGTAGGTGGAGTCATGTAGGCGGTAAAACAGTATATAACGTAGTCGGTGAGACAACCCTAGCAGTAGGTGGAGTCGTGTAGGCGGTAAAGCATTATATAACGTAGTCGGTGAGACAAACCCAGCAGTAGATGGAGTCATGTAGGCGGTAAAACAGTATATAACGTAGTCGGTGAGACAGACCTAGCAGTAGGTGGAGTCATGTAGGCGATAAAACAGTATATAACGTAGTCGGTGAGACAAACCTAGCAGTAGGTGGAGTCATGTAGGCGGTAAAACAGTATATAACGTAGTCGGTGAGACAAACCTAGCAGTAGGTGGAGTCATGTAGGCGGTAAAACAGTATATAACGTAGTCGGTGAGACAGACCTAGCAGTAGGTGGAGTCATGTTGGTGATAAAACTATCTAACATAGTCGGTGAGACAAATCTAGCAGTAGGTGGAGTCATGTAGGCGGTAAAACAGTATATAACGTAGTCAGTGAGACAAACCTAGCAATAGGTGGAGTCATGTAGGCGGTAAAACAATATATAACGTAGTCGGTGAGACAAACCCAGCAGTAGGTGGAGTCATGTAGGCGGTAAAGAAGTATATAACGTAGTCGGTGAGACAAACCCAGCAGTAGGTGGAGTCATGTAGGCGGTAAAGAAGTATATAACGTAGTCGGTGAGATAAACCCTAGCAGTAGGTGGCGTCATGTAGGCGATAAAGCAGTATATAACGTAGTCGGTGAGACAAAACTAGCAGTAGGTGGAGTCGTGTAGGCGATAAAACAGTATATAACGTAGTCGGTGTGACAAACCGAGCAGTAGGTGGAGTCGTGTAGGCGGTAAATCAGTATATAATTTAGTCGGTGAGACAAATCTAGAGGTAGGTGGAGTCATGTAGGCGGTAAGACAAACCTAGCAGTAGGTGGAGTCATGTAGGCGGTAAAACTGTATCTAACGTAGTCGGTGAGACAAACCCAGCAGTAGGTGGAGTCATGTAGGCGGTAAAACAGTATATAACGTAGTCGGTGAGACAAACCTAGCAGTAGGTGGAGTCATGTAGGCGGTAAAGAAGTATATAACGTAGTCGGTGAGACAAACCCAGCAGTAGGTGGAGTCATGTAGGCGGTAAAGAAGTATATAACGTAGTCGGTGAGACAAACCTAGCGGTAGGTGGAGTCATGTAGGTGGTAAAACAGTATATAATGTAGTCGGTGAGACAAACCTAGCAGTAGGTGGAGTCGTGTAGGCGGTAAAACAGTATATAACGTAGTCGGTGAGACAAACCTAGCAGGAGGTGGAGTCATGTAGGCGGTAAAACAGTATATAACGTAGTCGGTGAGACAAACCTGGCAGTAGGTGGAGTCATGTAGGCGGTAAAACAGTATCTAACGTAGTCGGTGAGACAAACCTGGCAGTAGGTGCAGTCATGTAGGCGGTAAAACAGTATATAACGTAGTCGGTGAGACAAACCTAGCAGTAGGTGCAGTCATGTAGGCGGTAAAACAGTATATAACGTAGTCGGTGAGACAAACCTGGCAGTAGGTGGAGTCATGTAGGCGGTAAAACAGTATATAACGTAGTCGGTGAGACAAACCCTAGTAGTAGGTGGAGTCATGTAGGCGGTAAAACAGTATATAACGTAGTCGGTGAGACAAACCTGGCAGTAGGTGGAGTCATGTAGGCGGTAAAACAGTATCTAACGTAGTCGGTGAGACAAACCCTAGTAGTAGGTGGAGTCATGTAGGCGGTAAAACAGTATATAACGTAGTCGGTGAGACAAACCTAGCAGTAGGTGGAGTCGTGTAGGCGGTAAAACAGTATCTAACGTAGTCGGTGAGACAAACCTAGCAGTAGGTGGAGTCGTGTAGGCGGTAAAACAGTATATAACGTAGTCGGTGAGACAAACCTGGCAGTAGGTGCAGTCATGTAGGCGGTAAGGCGGTATCTAATGTAGTCGGTGAGACAAACCTAGCAGTAGGTGGAGTCATGTAGGCGGTAAAACAGTATATAACGTAGTCGGTGAGACAAACCGGGCAGTAGGTGGAGTCATGTAGGCGGTAACACAGTATCTAACGTAGTCGGTGAGACAAATCTAGAAGTAGGTGGAGTCATGTAGGCGGTAAAACAGTATATAACGTAGTCGGTGAGACAAACCCAGCAGTAGGTGGAGTCATGTAGGCGGTAAAACAGTATATAACGTAGTCGGTGAGGCAAAACTAGCAGTAGGTGGAGTCATGTAGGCGGTAAAACAGTATCTTACGTAGTCGGTGAGACAAACCAAGCAGTAGGTGGAGTCGTGTAGGTGGTAAATCAATATATAATACAGTCGGTGAGACAAACCCTAGCAGTAGGTGGAGCCATGTAGGTGGTTAACATGTAACTAACCAACTAACATTAGTTAAGTCAAACAGATTAGCGCCATCTGATGAACTGACTCACCAAAACACCTGCCACAGAGGATAGGTTACAGAAACTACAGATTGCAGAATCATAATTAGGAGGAAATGGAATCCTTCCAGTGAAAAAAAATCGCCAGCATCAGATTTCTGCTAATTTATATACTTTTATAATTAAATAACCTTGTCTTCTGATTTTTTTTGCTGGATTTATTTCCTACGGAAGAGCATTAGGGCCATGAAGCAAAAAAATAAATTCATTTTTTCGTGTTAATAACTCGAAATTTCGACTTACTAACTCGAAATTTCGACTTAGTTACTCGAAATTTCGAGATAATAACTCGAAATTTCGAGACAATAACTCGAAATTTCGAGATAATAACTTCGAAATTTCGACTTAGTAACTCGAAATTTCAAGAAAATAACTCGAAATTTCGACTTAGTAACTCGAAATTTCGAGATAATAACTCGAAATTTCGAAATTTCGACTTAGTAGTTCGAAATTTCGAGATAATAACTTCGAAATTTAGACTTAGTAACTCGAAATTTCAAGATAATAACTCGAAATTTCGACTTAGTAACTCGAAATTTCGACTTACTTACTCGAAATTTCGACTTCGTAACTCGAAATTTCGAGAAAATAACTCGAAATTTTGAGATTATAACTCGAAATTTCGAGATAATAACTCGAAATTTCGAAATAATAACTTCGAAATTTCGACTTAGTAACTCGAAATTTCGAGATAATAACTTCGAAATTTCGACTAAGTAACTCGAAATTTCAAGATAATAACTCGAAATTTCGACTTACTAACTCGAAATTTCGAGACAATAACTCGAAATTTCGACTTAGTAACTCGAAATTTCAAGATAATAACTCGAAATGAGATAATAACTCGAAATTTCAAGATAATAACTGGAAATTTCGACTTACTAACTCGATATTTTGACATAATAACTCGAAATTTCGAGATAATAATTTCGAGTTATTAAGTCGAAATTTCGAGTTATTAACACGAAAAAATGAATTTATTAATTTTGCTTCATGGCCCTAATGCTCTTCCGTAATTTCCCCATGAACAGCAAAGGTAATTTTGAGGCGGGGTCTCATTGTAGTAGTTGGTTACTACCTAACCGAACAAGCACTTCTTCAGTCGCTACCAACTACCAACATGTAGTTAGATAAAGCAGATGCTATTCCTAGGCTATTCCCAGGCTCTTGAATGCCCAGTAAAAGGAAATCGTAAGAAATCTTCCTGGCTGACAGTAAGGAACATTACAATGTGTTGCTTTATACGACATGTACATCCTGCAAGGGTCTCAATGCTTTGGTTTGGTTTGTTTTTGTTTAACGTCCTATTAACTGCCATGGTCATTTAAGGACGTGCCAGGTTTTGGAGGTGGAAAGCCGGAGTACCCGGAGAAAAACCATCGGCCTACGGTCAGTACCTGGCAACTGCTCCACGTAGGTTTCGAGCTCGCAACCCAGAGGTGGAGTGCTAGTGATAATGTGTCACTTGCCCTCCACCTCTGGGTTAGCAATATTAACTATGCCAACTCAATATGGAAACAACACAAATAATATACGTTTCATTGACAGGGTCACAATACACATGGAGGAGAACAATTCATCGCTTACAGAAAAGGATTTAGGTATACGATGTACCTCGGTTGTCATATTGGTTATCGCTAAACATACAACTCATTAAATCCTTTGTTAGGAATTCATAATCAATTAGTAAGAATTACAGTTAGAAAAACGTAAAAGATGTGAAAATTAAACTAAATATATAAAAACAGGGATCGGAAACACAAAACTAGAAACCAATCCAATTCAAGGAGGCACTTTCGAACCTTAAATAATGAAAGATGTATCACAAATGTTTTCTTGCTGACAATAAAAGAAACCATTAGGAAAAGCCGGGAATAAAAACAAAAATAGCATATGCTCGTTTTATGCTTCATGTCGTTTTTTTATCTGCACTCTCTTTGTAGATAACCCATTTTGTGTACCTTGACTTTCCGTAAGCGGGAATTCCAGACAGACCAGGAAGTTGACACTATTAGGTTTGATAAGAAACTTTATTCGAACAGTCCGTGACATTACGGGAGATAAATCAACATTAGACAAACTCAGTCTTATTTTTAAGGCAGTCGTTAAGATAATACATATTCTCGTTCATTGGCAACACGAAATGACTACGAATCTGAAAGAATTGGATGCGTTATCTGTGACAGTATCACGCTTAATAAGTCTTTATTTACATTTGTTCCGCATTTTCCCATTGACACAATGCTACGAGGCAGTTGCCACCATACGCCTTAAGGACTCGCACAACTAAATCAGCCAGTCAGCTGGTGTTTCGTCTGAACCAAGTCTCAGAGGAAAATGTGTTTCTTAGGTTTGTAGCTGTTTTCCTGAGTAAATAACATATGAAATTGGTACTTTCTATATACGAGAATAAAGATCTGGAAAATCAAAAACATATACATCTACTGAAAATAGAATGACGTAGGATTCGAGGTGTAACAAGGCGGGAATTCCCAAGCTGGGTTTCCCCCAGTGTACTGTAAATGTCAGGGTTACTGTCTTTCGAGTACCCGTGTGCTCTTATATGCCTTAAAACATATATAATAACAACGTTTATCCAATAGAAATAACTTCAAACTTTAATTTGATATAAATTGCACATCATTTCAAATTCAAACAAGCGAATGAAGGGATGGGGTCATTAGTAATTACATATAGTAGATTATTTAGCGAGTCTATTACACCCAGTGCCTCAAGCTATAACACCCAGTGGGTGTAGGAATACAGACAGTTGTTTTATGTAAACAAACAATATGGCCGCCAACAATGAGGTATTGATTGGTATTGCTTAATGAAGATTTACACAAACACTAAGTTGGTTTTGCCATAAAAAATGTGTTTACTGTTTCTTGGTTGAAATTCATTATACTGCAAATGTATTTTCATGCCGTATCAATAAGTAATTCGTCAACATTACCAACAAGAAATATCTTTAAAAAAGATAAACGGCATAGTTTTAATGCTGATGGTTATAATGTAAAACTGCTGGCGAAATAAATCAACGAACTAATGCTTTTCAGCGCGGATAACAAAATTAGATCAGTTGAATCATTTTTGGTGATAATAAGACTGCATTTGAATCAGGAATATAATTTTATTAATGTGTCATTTGAAAAGATACATCCACTTATTCAGCCTGCATTCTTAACTTTGTTTCGTTTTTAACTGCATATCTGCATTTTGCATTTACCGCTACATTGACCAATCACATACTTGATCTTGACCAGTAACGCCACCTGTCGCGTCATATCCGGGGCCAAAAGAATATTATATGGACTAAGACCACAATTAGCTTCGCTATATGTTTCATTGTAACATTAAAATTCATAGTAAATTCCCAATATCTCATATCCAATTTTCCAACTCACCTGGCCAAGACCAACATGTGAGAAGCAAAATATAAAAGTTTCAACATAGCATGTTGGGCATTTTCTTGAGATAGCTGTCAAAATGTGTCACCAACGTGGATTATATACATCCGGGTCAGGGGTAGAGGTCAAATCAGGACTTTTTACACAGGACCCTGGCGCACAAAATACATGATCAATATTAATAGTTTACATCACAAAACATAGATTGACATCTCTACTATAAATTTACATTAAATTCATAGACAAAAATCAAGTTCAAACAGGCATTTGATTTATTTCCATGAAATACATACATTTCTGAGGGGACTTTATTCGTGGGGCCTGACACCGGAAGTACTTAATTGTGGTCTCAGTCCATATGGCTATGCCGAAAAATGCCATTTTGTCGTCTGCTAGACTGAACCCGGTACGTGAAAGTTGTTTAAAACAGCTTGTTCCTCGCGTTCCGCGGATTGTCGAGTCAACCAGCGTCTAATGCCTTTTCTCGGATTACAGACAATCGCCAAATAGCAAATCCCGAGCAATGTATGCACTTCTAATCAAGTGACACTTCAAAATTCCCCAGGTTTCATATCGAGTACTACTTTCGACGATCCGTGCGTGTTCAATTTCCATATCTAAACAGCGGCCGGCCTCATCACTTATACTTTCCGCGAATATGACGTCATGCGAGTTCGCAGTTCACAGGGAAATAGTTTCGCTACGGTTTATCAATTTAAAAATGTTTTGTGATAATGTTTAACGTCAAATATTTAAATTAAACGTTGAAAGAAACAACAAGTAATGGTTATCATGTTCATCTTCAACATACTGTCTTTTTCAGATGATCTTTTTGTCATGTGACATATATAAAACAAAACAAAAAACAAGCGGTAATGTGTTTGTTGGTTCAGTTTTCAAAACTGTCGTCAGACTGGAAAGTCTTTTTGGTGAAATTAGTTAACTTGCATAGACTGCTAAATATTGGTGGTAATTATATTAAATTATGTGAAGAAAACTGTAATTATATCTTCTGGAGAGATGTTCTTAGGGCTTGGTATAGATTAGATAGCTCCAATAATATGAAAGTAATTAAAGGGAAGTCACTCTTGCAAACACCTGTATGGTACAACAGTAGTATAACTATCAGTGGTAAATCTCTATTCTATCGACAGTGGTATGCAAAAGGTGTTTATTTAATAGGAGACTTTTTCAAAGATTATAGTATAAAAACATTATTTTTGTATGATGAATTTATAAACAAATATAATATAAATACTGATTTCTTAAAATATAATGGATTAGTTACAGCAATTAGGAGATGTTTACAAGACTATCAAAATGAAGAGTACAACATGGCCCACCCAGTTCTACCTGTCAACATTGCTATCTTCTTAAAAAAGACCAAAGGTTCTAAATTAGTCTATGAATTGTTAAATAGTAAAAAAAACTTTAACAGCCAAGGGCAAGGAAAAGTGGGGTGAAGTTTTTAATTTCAATGACAAAGATTGGCTAAATATATATGTACTGCCTTTTCAAAGTACTAAAAATTCGAAACTACAATGGCTTCAATTTAGAATCTCACATCATTTCTTAACCACAAACTTATTTCTTTTTAAAGCCAAGCTAGTAGATAGTCCTCTCTGTAATTTGTGCAACTCTGAGAGGGAAACCATTGAACATCTATTTTGGGAATGTAATCAAGTCCAAAATCTTATTCAGAGTCTTGATCTATTGTTGGAAGCCCTATTCATACCTTTTACATTAAATAAACAGACATAGCTTTTTGGTAAGTTCAGTGATAACAATTCTGTACTTTACAAAGTTGACAATCAAATAATTTTGCTAATTAAACAATATATCTTAAGAATGAGATGCCTTCACAAGACCCTGACTATTAATGCTCTGATTTACTCTTTATTTGATCATTACAAAGTTCAGAAATATATTTCTTGTAGTAATGGGGAGAGGACAAGAGACATGTTTGCAAATGAGTGGAAGAAGTGGGAAAAATTAATGCAAATTTTAGAATGATATAATGTATGTAAAATCAGAGATAATGGATCATCCATTTTTTATATGCCCTTGGTAAAAATAAGATTGTTCTTGTTTATCACTGACATTATAATTTTCAGATCACCAGTCCCTGACATCATGTTCAATTTTTGTCAATTTTTCAAATAAAATAATTTAAAGTACCTGTATCCATCCTATTCTTTTCTTCCTTCTCTGCATTCCTTTCATACTCTTTACCAATCTTGGTTATAATTTAATTTAAACATTTTTTGATGTAGTTATTACAACTCTCTCTCTCTCTCTCTCTCTCTCTCTCTCTCTCTCTCTCTCTCTCTCTCTCTCTCTCTGTGTGTGTGTGAGGGTGAGGGTGAGGGTGAGGGTGTGTATGGGGTGGGGATATTGTGTCTTTTTGTGTCTGCTTGTCCATATTATACAGATGTATGTATGTATGTATGTATGTGAAAGGGTGTGTGGATGTGCAATAGATTGTTGTAAAACAATGATGATGACATATATATGAGGATGATGATTTATTTTGATGATATGATTATATTGATGCTAGAATAGATGATGTATGAATGTGAGGTGACTGATGATGATACATGTATATGAAGATGAGGAGAATGATGAGGATAATACTGTCACCGAATATGAATGAGATGAGTCACTTGGAATGAAAGTGTCTTTTATGTATAAATGTATATTAAATGCCTGCAAAAAATAAAAAAAATATTTAAAAAAAAAAACTGTCGTCAGGAAACAAGCGGAGGAGTCCCGCACCACACCAACTCACTCGGAACTCCTCAAATGTAATTCGCGCCACATCACCTCGGACTTGAAGCATTAGCTTTCATTTTGTTACCAAGAAAATGCTTTTCAAAACAACAATGATTCTTTCGTAATTAGCGATAATGATGTATGAGTAATACCTTCCATTCTTTCAAAAATAACCATACACGAGAGAGAATACCGAGATGCGAACCCATCCGTATTTAAATCAGAAACGACATATGAAGATTTTACATGGAAAAAAAACTTTTAAAAGGTTCAAAAAGATTTAGGCCAGGTGTTTTAGAAGGGCACGTGTCTTCTAATTCATCGACGGCATATATATATCAATTCGGTCCGGAATAAGTTATTTCAAACGATGTTGGTGGCAAAAGTAGATCCCTGTGGACTTTGTATTACAATCATTATCCATAACATCGTCCTTAAACTGTTACTCTCTGACCTGTTGGTTAGAAGCTTTAACTTCAGCAGCCGTCATCTGTCAAGGAAATCGTGATATTAGAAACACGTCCGAGAACATCGAATCAACAAGGACATCGGTTTTATTCATTATTATTCAAAAATATTACATACCAGAGTCTTTAAAAATGGTAGTTGCTGATCCTGCTTAGCGCTCAGCAAATTAGGAGTGGGACGACTGGTTCGCCCGTTGTCAGTATAATGTGACCGGGTGGGGTGTGCTGCTGGGTGTCTTCGGCAGTATGCTTCAGTGAGGTAGCACTCTAAATCGGCAAAAGATCCGGCCTATCACAAGTAGACTTAACACAAACATACCGCAGCCTCCCAAAACACACATACGCACTCATCACACGCATACATGTCGCACGCACGGGAGGCCGTCCTTAAATGACCTTAGCTGTTAATAGGACGTTAAACAAAATAAACCAAACCAAACCAAAGACTTAAAACATATTTTATTAACCAAAATCGGTGAAAAGGATCAGGCACAATTAAGTTATAGCAACTTATGAATCCATCTCCTTACAACAATTATACAGACAAACAGATGACAACACAGACTGTTAATTACAATACATCAATAAAATGCTAATTTGTATAAAGTCAATATCATAATTAAACATGTCAAAATCTTCACTAGTGAATGCGTAAGATTATTAGATTTCAGCTTCTGTTATTTTGTTGCGTAAAAATAGGAAGAATTATTCATAAGACAACTCAAAACATAAGGGCAAGACTGAATTCAAAATCAACAGCATTTATTGCGTCTGTACATTAAGCATTAGCACTAGAATGGATTATCTCCCTTTAAACAAGAAGCAATTATGGTTTATATTCGGCCTGTGTAACAGACAGATGGTAAACGCTCCAGCAAAACACAGCCTGAAGATGATGACTACTATTAACATGAAACGCCATAGCTGACTTAGACTTTAAACATATTTATTGTCCAAAAAAAGGCACAAAGGATTTGGCACAAGTTATGACAACTTATGAAGCCATCTCCTATCAACAAACATTTTACACAATTGATGACATAGACATTTACAAATTCAAAGTTTAAAAAAGTCAATTTTACATAATTATGCAAATAGTGATATAAAGCAGAGACATATATATATAGAGAATACATGGTCAGTGTCTTAAAATATAAGCTGTATTTTGGCGAGGGTAAAGAAAGACAAAAGTGGCGAGCCTTGGCGAGCCACTTTTGTCTTTCTGTCCCGAGCCAAAAATACAGCTTATATTTTAAGACACTGACTATGTATTCTATTTATCCTGCAACAGTCATGAAAATCATCATCAAAAATAATCATTTTGAAGTGAAACGGTGTCAAATATCACAGAAATATGTTTGTCTTTTAAACGTAGTTTCACTTTGAAGTAGGTCAGTCGAACTGACGCATGTGCTAAGATTCCAAAATACAGCTGTTTTCCGTCACTGCCGTATACAGCAAAAATATATACGGTGGGTGTATTCTGACAATGTGATGGCAGTTGCAGGATAAATATGTATATATGATATATATGTCTCTGTATAAAGATAGACACAACTTGCATGTTTAAAATCTCTGCTGGATTTGATGAAAGCCTGCACATGTTCGAACATATACTTATTTACATCCAATTATTTACGCCATATCTGCCTTGTGACTAGGTTTTAAAGTATCGTGTTAGCATGTTACAGAGGGATTTTTTATGTCAAGTGAAGTAAAAACGTGCAGGCGACGAAGTATTTAACGGCTGCTGAATTTCAGCCTTCTGTATTTTCTCATCAAATTCGAAATTTGTTTTCGTTTTTAGTATTATATCATCGTTAATCAAGCAACTGAATCAAATGCGACAATAACAGAATATGATACTTGTGTGTGCAAGGGAAAAAATATGAAATCTTTTCTGATATTAATAATAAACTGTTGTCAGTATGTGTATTATATATTTGATAATATACAGACTTTGTTTGAGGGCGATCTATGGTTTTACGAACCTGCCGTGAACTATATCCCCCTCGGCCGATTTACCGAAACTAAAGTCTGCATTTACTTTTTTGCATGATTTATATTAATCTAAAAAAAAAATACAAAACAAAAACAAAAACAAAAACAAAAAACAAAACAAAAACAAAAAAACCAAAACCAAAAAGAAAACAACAAAAAAACGAAAAGAAAAAACTTTGAAAGTTCCTTTAAAATACCTGATGACATCACCATGAGGTTA
The DNA here is from genome assembly GCF_902652985.1 of Pecten maximus. Classification (NCBI taxonomy): domain Eukaryota; kingdom Metazoa; phylum Mollusca; class Bivalvia; order Pectinida; family Pectinidae; genus Pecten; species Pecten maximus. Next base: position 27,040,023 of record NC_047028.1, read on the forward strand.
ATATAATGTTTCGCCAGGTGTATTTTAAGACAAATCCATGTGATCGAAACTGTTACTTAAAAATCTAAATAAGACAAACAAGAGTAAACATAATGTTTATTGATTAAAAATATTTTTCACTTTTAAAATAACTTTCCAATTTTTTCCTGCATTCGTTAACATCTCACCGTTCCCATCGATACCATCGTACGGACATGATTTCGATAACGTCATCTAGTATCAAAATGCCCTTTATAAATTATCTTAGAAATAAAAAGTTTATATCAAGGGAATAAGTGATTTCTGTATGTTTTAGTCATGTAAATTTTATATGAGTTATTTTTTTATAAAAGATTAAGCAGAACCACTCAGTATTTTGTTGGAACAAACGTCGGTAAAAAGTGCAGAAAACGGTGTGAAATTTCTTAACGTTTTTGGTCAATAAACCACTCAAAAGAAAAAACGAAAATCTCTTGGTGTAAAAAGGATTTATATCAGCAAAAAGCGGCGAAAACAAGAAAGAACTAGGATGTTTTCTTGAAGCGCAAACGTGACGTGGCGTAACGTTGGATTTTTTTTAATCGAACGTCATGGATTGAATTACACAGACAGTGAGTGATGTTTAAATCAAAATTCTACTATCATCGATTTCTTCGAGTGATGTTTCTAAATATAGGATCGGTATATATATTATGGGATGCTGAAGGCGACACATCGCCAGACAAGGACACTCCAGACGCTGTGGCCGTGGAAGTTTAAAGTGATGAAAACGATGGTAATTATCAACCCCAAATCCACGTTTTATTATTGAAATTGTTGTTTTAATCAAATAATCATATTCAGTTTCTGCTAATAGGGCAGCCGGCTGGAGGGTAGTCCCTTGAATAGAGTGTTCAATCATAGCAACACATACCGAAATAGGCTAAGCCTACACAACGAATGAAAAACAAAATGTGATCTTTGTGACCTTTGACTTCCGACCTTTCCTAGTTCAAAAGGTCATAGATGAAAAATATTTAACGGAAAATAAACTTCTAGTAAAACCCTATCTTGTGATATATAATACTCAAAGCACATGGAAGATTGAATTTATCAACAACAAAAAATAAGAAAACTTTTTACCTACAAATACCATCAAAAACCTCCCGACAGGAGGGTGTAAATGTTTCTTTTGTTTAATTCCTCGTTAATTTCACAATAATTACATAAATAAAACAGCTGTTAAAAAAAGACATTGTACACTTGTATATGTTGTGTGAATCTTTGTTCCAAGAACGGATAACGAATATTTGCCAGTTTTTAGCCCGAGTTTCCTCTGACCCTGACATCATGTTTGATGTACATGTACATGGTGTCAGGGCCAGAGGAAACTCGGGCAAGCCAGTTTTGTATTTAATGTATATATCTACCAATAAAAGAATCAATATGCTCTATGAATACAATATGATGTATGTGTCCAGACCGTTAAAAACGAGTAAAAATCCTGCTTTACCCGGTGCTTTTTAAACTTTGAAAAGAGAACATAATATAAGCTTTTGGCAAAAAGTACGATGGAAACCACGTTTAAGCCAGCAGTCTTAATATCAATCGGAACCCCTCGTAATTTTCTAGGCGAGGTGTACCGATTGTCATAAAATAACATCTTATGGATAAGCTTTTTAATCTACGAATTAATATTAATAAATATTTTGATATAAACATATTTTATTTGTATCAATATATACAAGAGATTGGGAACAAGTTTTCAAACTTATATGAAGCCCTTTCCCAATTATCATGATTTTTTTTACATTTTTTATACAAGATGACATGACGTTTGAAACATTACCAATTATATTTGGAGAGAAAGAGAGAGAAACAGAGAGACAGAGAGACAAAGAGAGAAGTATTACGATTTGAATTTATTCAAATATTCAATTGATCAAATTTAGTTGAAGTATTTACTAAACAAACAAATAAATAAATTGTTCCCCGATATGTGTTCTAATGCTTTGTAATGATTCATTGATATGCCGTCTGAAGATCTAAACAGTGTCAACAATTAGTGTAAATTAAATATAAACCAATAGCATATATGTAATGGAATTTAGTAAGTTATACACTTAAATATGTTTCACAGGGAATTTTATGAAAAAAGAGTGGTAAAATAATTTTGATTTTTTTGGCCGTCTAATGTAAAACTGTTACATTTAAAAGCTCTTTGATTACATCTCAACATTTAGAAACTTAAGGTTAATCTTGATAAAACAAAAGTTGTAATCTTTGAAAAAAGAAAAAGTAATATACAAAATGATCGTTTTACTCTCTTTAGTGAAGTGTGGGATACACAGGACAGTTATCTTTTTTAGTTTTAGTTTAAATATTTTTTATTGACATATCCCGTGGCGTTAGCGGTGGCGGTAGCTCGCCTCGGAGGATATGTAGCTAGCTACTGGTATTCATAGCCGCAATGAAAATTAAAAAAATCTATTCAATTCATATATCTACATAACCTTGATTTAAAAAATTTATATCGAGAAAACGAGAAATTTTATTAAAAAGAAAAATTTGTCATGTTTACGACGAAACGCCAAATTATTAGAACAGCCGGGAGATCCCGCCTATGCACCACGCCATTGTTTTAATGTCGTTCCGCATTTTCCGGTCTTTTTTGTTTAATTTTGTATAATGTTTATTTATTATTTAATTCTTGAATTATGGTATAATTAATTAAAATGTATATGCTCTCTCAATATTTTTAACACTTATCTCGTACCAACGTTATCGATCCAAGGGAAGCTACTCTTCCTGTCTTACTGTCGATGGCGTATAAATATGACCCGATTAATCAGGTGCTTTGCACGAGAGACAATGTTTTCATACGGTTTTCATAGTGTATTCATGGTCATATGTTTGTTGTTTTCACTTGGTATGTTCATATCAGCAAACCACATTAGGAATGTAAATATAAATATATGATAAAGAAATGAAAATATAATAATTGACATATCAGACATAGTATTATTTAAAGGAGAGAGGGGGCAGGAGGGGGGAGGGGTAGCTACATATAAAGTTAAATTACTGCAGGGTCGTGGTTTCGATTTTCCCCGACACAGACGGCACAAGTTAGTCTGATAGCTATTCGAATCTTTCTATTTGTACTAAATGTTTATCACCTCCCGTGCAAAGTTTCATTCTCCTAGGTATCTCTGTTTCCTTCCATTGTATCCGTTTCACATTTGCCGCCCGGATCGGGAAGGATCAGAAAATAAATATTTGGAACGCATTCAATTATACTTAATCGATTAGAAAAAAAAAATTATCTATGTATATGGATAAATGGAGCATTTTGGAGTAAGTCGTTTTTGTAATTATAGGAAAATGGCATGAAAAGATGGGGAGAGGGGAGTGATAGTTAGTCGAATCTTCCCGACCTTCTCAAGACGTTTTGCACAACTTAATTCAGTTATGCTTGTCTAGGACTGCTGTTTAATTATAATGGCAGTTTCTGTTAAGCGAGAAAAAAACTTGTCGAGCAGCCTCAAAAAGCAATGTATGCATTATACAGAAAAAATAGAAATATTATATTACCAATAGACCTACAGTTGAAATTGTTTGATGCTTTAATCTCTCCCATACTTTTATACTCGTCAGAGATTTGGGGGTTTGAAAATGCTAATGTGTTGAGAAGTTGCATGTACAATTCTGTAAAAAAAAAAATTTTTAGATGTTGGTAGTTCCACAGAAAATATAATGGTATATGGGGAAACGGGTAGATAGCCCGTAAATGTTGAAATTAAGTCCAGAATGATAATGTTCTGGTATAAGTTTATTACAGGTGAAAGTAAATTATCAAGTTTAATGTACAAACTTATGTTGAATTTACATGTAAATGATTTTGCGAATTACAAATGGATTTCTCATAATAAGAATATACTTAATAGTACGGGATTAAGTTACGTTTGGTTACATCAAAATATTTGCACTATGAATAAAAATTACCTCAAATTACGTCTAAAAACCATTCTGAAAGATCAATTTATGCAAAAGTGGTATGCTGATATTGATAAATCTTCCCGTGGTAAAGCATATTTGTGATTCTCAAACATCAATTTGTAATATATATATATATAAATATATATTGTAAAAATATTGAAATGATATGTTTTAAAACATATATGTTAATATCATAAGTACTATTGTATGATTACTACATACTTTGTTTAAATACTATTCTGTACAAAATTATACATTGTATTATGCCATTGTAGTTTATGTTGACCTCTTGTCGCACATTAAATTGTCCCTGAGCACAGGGACTTGAGAATTAGTCACAGTCTACAAGTATTCGGACCTCTCCTAGTGTGTAAAGTACACATTGAGACGTTTTGGGGGATAGATTAAAATTTACCAACAATGGCATCCCCTGTGGTCATGTATACGAGCTAATTTTGCCTCAAAACAACTTAAAAAAATAATTTTCTTGCCACTACGATACCGAGGCCAATCAGAAGAACGACACCAACGGTAATTCCTATGCCTGCGCCTATTCCAGCTCCAAATCCGGGTCCCGTCTCTGAAACAATATTGTCAACATTAAAAATAACTGATTGGGTAAGGGGCTATGATGGCTTAGTGGTTAGAGCGTCGACCGGTGTAACTGTTTCGTCGATCACTACCCGTATTGGTTTGTGTTTCTAAGAAACGGGCCAGCATGTGCTAAAGATTGTTTGAGCAGGCAACTTTACATTTATTGCTCTAGATGGCATGCGGTGGGCATTCTGTTTGTTGTTCAGTGAGGTAGCCACCAACTACTACAGGGAGACACCGCCTCAAAATGATCTTTAAGAGACACACACAGCAAACACATAAAAACAAGCTTATTAGGTAAGAAGTACATGAAATTATAAGGTTGGTGTCGTTTAAAATTTTCTTTGAAATTCTTTAATATAAAATTAAATTTAAAAACTTACATCTGCATTTAGGACATTAGCTATTTCTTTTTTTTTCTAAATCTATGCATGCTTCATCATACATACCATCTTTGTTGTCATCATCATCATCATCCTCATTTTCCTCTTTAAAATCTCCGCAAACCGGGAAATCATTCGGAACCTTCGGATACTTCACAGGAGATTCAATAATCACCATCCCCATTCCGTTAGTGTTGTGGAGGTCAATATGGCAATGAAAGAACCAGGCCCCTGGGTTGTCTGCCCTGAATCTGATGACGACGTATCCGTGCGTGGGAACGATGATGGTGTCTTTCTGTGCAGTGTTATCAAGGACACGTCCCGGTACATTTCCTCCATTCCAGCTGGCGTTAGCCCAGATAGGACTGTTACAATATCCCTTTGATCCGCGCGAACATGATATATCCGGGGTTGAATCAATCAAAAAGCCACTGGCATTGTACTGTCCGAACCCCATCTTCATGATGTAAAATGAATGGCCGTGTAAATGCACCGGATGTGACCACCCTTTCCCATTTCCGAGGTTGGTCAGTGTAAATTGGTATACCTTTCCATTCTCTATTTCCTGTGTGTATGTACATCTGCATGTTGTGTCCTCACAGTTCAGATCACAGACAGTGTTGACGTCTTCGGGCTGTGAGTAGATAGGAGCCACAGGAGGTACAAATTGACGGCCATTCACCGATCCTTCCATATAGCCAACAGGCCCCGGAAAAGCAAAATTAAAGAAGTACTCCTCATCGATGGTGCTGACATCTTGCGGCCGAGAATTGAAATCATCTGTTCTTGCGTCATTATATGTCAAACAAATTTCATTTTTACTTTCAGGAAAAAGATAGGGACAGTTAAATATCACGCATTTGTCTGTCGAGGTACACGGATTTTTATTGGCCTTACCTGGGTTTAAGTTCCGGGTACTTCCTATGTAATGAATGATGGCTTCCGCAACGTGGTACTCGCCTCTTTTAGTGATTTCACTTTCGACTTCCAGTGTCTGTGCAACAAGTAAATAGTTACCTTTTGGTTTCTCTAACTTGTCTGTGAACAGTACGAAATCATATCTTTCTCCTGGATTGATGATGAACGATTCCACAATCATGGGTTTCAATGCGAATCCGTCCGAGGCAACAACTGTTATTTTCGGGTGGCCTTCCACGTACACACGGAATGGATAAAGAGTGGCTGCACTGATCACCCTGAAGGTGTAGTTCCTATTTGGAGCCACATCAAATTCAGTCAGCGGAGCCTCGTTATGTTTAGTAGAACTCTTGTAGTAACGACCTTTCCCATTCACCAATCCCGAATGGTATCTGTATCTACTGTACATGCCACCGTCGACCGAAGATGTTGTATTGTACGGTATGTTCTTCCTCTGGTCATATACACCGTACAACATGCGTTGATATAATGTGGATGCGTCGTCTTCGTGGTTCCAGTCCTGCAGCATCACAACATGTTCGTCTCTTGTTTCTGACGGAAGTTCCAGTTTTGGATATACAACAATAGCTCCATACAAACCCATTGTTCTCTGATCACCGATGTGGGCATGGTAAAAACTGGTGCCATGCGGCTTGGCCTTAAACTTGTAAGTAAACTCCTGGCCGTGTCCTAGTGGACATTGGGATACCATGGCAACGCCATCCGCATAAGTTGATCCCTGTTGGTGCATTCCATGCCAGTGAACCGTAGTACTATCTGTGTCCATCAGGTTTCGGACGTGGATGATCAAGGTCTGGTCCTCATACGCCGTGATCTGTGGTCCTGGGAAAAGCCGATTTACGCTAATTACGAGTCGAGAATTGTTGGCATCTGCCGTCAAGATGTACGGTATTTGGTCTGCTTTTATGATAGGCTCATTCGGTTTGTTATACTCATAAAGCTGGCCTCCTCTAGGAACAACTAGAGACCGCTCCTCTTCTATCATCATGGTAAGACGATGGGAAACTGTCAGGAAGCATTCGCAGACATTCTGCCCTTTCCCGCATGTTGTGTCACGACACGGGTTTTTCCTTGTTTGGACTTCATCCCAGATACTACCAATGTTCTGGAAGGATGTGACTGTCAGCGATATTGCCAGAATATATCCAATGAAGACAATACCGGCCTCCCCCATCTGAAACATAAGCCATAAAACATTACCTTATCCATTTGCACTGATACCTCAGAAACAGACCAAAGCAAAAATTGAAATTCAAGTCTAAACAGATCTAGATTATAAACATTCCAACAGTCAACAGTAACAAACTGGCAAAACTCTGGGGGTTTTTTGTTGTTTTTTGTTTGTTTTGTTGTTTGCTTTTTCAAGTTTTCCATTCAGTTTGTGAGTGGAGGGTAGCCTGAGTTTCCTCTCACCCTAAGACCGGAAATTAAATGTTTTTACAGATTCCTGGTTTGGTATTTATGTTCATCAAGATGAATAATGTCTGGTGTTAGGGTCATAGGAAACTCAGACTAGAGTGATAGATGTGTGTTTATGTTACATACTCTGTTTAAAAACGTAATCTTAACACAAAACTTTTCAGTATTTTAATCCACATATTAAACTTTTTCAAATCCTAATGGAAGGGTTACACACATTTCCAGTTATCGAACATCGAAATGTTTTGTTGTTATTTCGGTAAGTTTGTCATCTTAAGATTAATTTTAATAAGGTCAGATTGTAAACAAATCCGATTAATCATATGATGTTAGTTTTAAATAAACAAAAACTAAACTAAAATGATAAATTTGAAACTCTGTTCAAATAGCCATAACTTCAGTCTGATGTAAATAGCTCTCGGACTGTCTTTGACTTTAACTAAAAAATAAAATTCACTCTCAATCAGAAACATGTCTGTATGGAAGTGAACACCAATTTCGGGGGGGGGGGGGGGAGTGGGGGGGAGTGGGTTTCTTTTATCACAATTCTTGTGATTTGAGGTCCAAGAGTAGAATATTAGTGCTAACATAAGTATTCCATACCGTAGTCATTAAACTATATATTAAATGTTTAATAATTAACTCCAAGCACACCAACACATGTACCATGATGGATTGTTGGCTGGGTTTATCACCACGTGAACAGCCATTTTGAGGCTGTGTTTCCATGTATAATTAGGTGACGACTTCCCTGAACAGCATATGAGAGGCCCATCGACTGCCATCCGGAGCAATTCGCAAAAATATGTCTCTCTATGTCTTACTCAGTCGTACACTTCCTGTGAACAACACTACATAGGTCACAGAACAAGCCCCTTGGGCATCTTTAAAATCTTAAAGCATTTTGATTTAAACATATTTTATATTCTTTAAACAATTGGATCGGGCACATGTTTTTCAACTTATTCAAAGCCCTTTCCTTACAATAAAACTGTATATATTTACAAAATTCAAGATGGCATATTTACAATACTAAAATACATTATCTCACACTATCATACAGTCACACGTGGAGAAACATCATGAGTGAGAGAGAGGAAGAGAGAGAGGGAGGAGGGGAGAAGGGGAGCATCTTATTTATTATTCAATATTATATACATATATAATGTGAGTAATTCTTTCCGACACCGACGGCAAAAGTTAATTCTAACACTATTCAATGCTCACAACTTTTACTAATGTCCATCACTTCCCGTGCCTTGGTTAGCGTCCTCCTGGTCATTCCGTACTTTCTTGTATATTCGTTTCTCTGTTGCCGCCGACGACGGAAAAGACCAAATACAAGTTAACTTATACATACACTTTCAGAGATGTTTTAAAACTTATCAAAGAGAGAAGGGAGAGAGGGGGGATGTTAGGAGTTAGAATCTGTTTGAGTCGTTGACAAATTGCTGAGTGTGCATATAATCAATCAACTCGTCTTCTTGCGCAGAAAGAGTCGTGTCTCCAAAAAGAAGTAGATTTACGTTGAGAGGAATATAGCGGTTTAGATGGCGGAATAGTGTAAATCTTTGTTCCGCATAAGTATTACAATCAAAGAAGAAGTGGTGGGTATTTTCAGTAGGAAAGCCACAATGACAACGTTGATCAGTAATAAGGTTGGCTCTAAATAAAGCATTCATTGTGGTTGTCAAAATATAGGACGACTTTCAAAACCATTATTTAATTGATTACTTACGTAATGTATTGATTGTATATCTATATGCACCATTATTATCATTGCCTAAACATATTTTCATCGCCACAAAGATTAAGCTATATATTGCTAAATGTGCACATATCATTCAAACAATTACTGGGCGTTTCCCATCGTTAAATGTGCACATATCATTCACACAATTACTGGGTATTTCCGTTCTTCATCCGTAGCCACAGTTCTAGAAAAATTCACGAATAGATTTTTTATATTGTTACACAAAACGTGTGCTCATATTTTTAAAGAAAATACATGTTTATCTACAGGCATTCGTTCGTGTATCAATATAAAATTTAGATATTCAACATACTGTAATCATAAACGCTTACCGTCGCCCTTAA